>NC_046334.1:66261544-66304044 GCF_000738735.6 Corvus cornix cornix
AAATGTTTTCAGGCACAGCATCCCACAGTACAGAGCCTGTTTTGCTGTTGGGTGCAAACCCTGGATCTGGAAACACAGGTGCACGTTTATCATTCTCACTATTTTACTTATCCTATTGCTGCAACTAAGGAAAAGGAATAAAAAACATATTTTGGAGGCATCAGGCCACATTAAGTACTGTTGATACTGATTTAGTGACTTTCTTCTCTGTAATTCCTCTACCACAGCCATTCTAGATGGTGGAGAGGGCATGGTTTGGCTTTGTCATCTCCATATGTTTGATACAATGTGCAGTGGACAGCTTTCAGCAAGTATTTTCTTAAGGTTTATTTCAGGGACTGGTGTTGGCTTCCCTTGTTCAGCTGCCTTGGGAGCCCTGTTTCCCAGTTTTTCTTTAGCCATGTATATTCATGAAGCTGTTAAGTTCATTGCTGTGTCTCTATTACTTCCCCACATGAAAAATGTCATTTCCCAACCCTCCTTTTCTTCCATAACAATCAATCTCTGATGTTTGTTATGCTTTGTATTTTCTCTTAAATATATTGTACATTTATTACTCTAATTACCCCAGGACCTCTCATATACTCTGGACACTGTTCAGTGTTAACATTTTTGGAGTAAGTTTATTACTGGTCTTGTGCTCCATTTTCTAAAGGAATTTAAAATGATGCTGTCATTTAAACTTTGACCATTTTTGCTACCCTCTATTTAAAAGGGTTGCAGAACTATTTTAATTTAATAACTATGGATTCTCTTCGGCCTTTCATGACTTGGCAACAGCCAAGATACAAATAATAAAAACCAATTAAAATAATTTAGCATGCAGTTAGACAACACTTTAAAACCATATTGTTATTAATATACCTATATGTTATTACAGGAGGATTATATTCCCTAGATGTATTGAAATGCATCTCAATAGATAATCTAGGGGAATTCCAAATATCTTATGCTCAAGTACCCGATGAGGACAGCATTAGAATAGAAAGATTTGCCATCTGAGCTATAGTAGGCGCTATTAGCCACAGTTCAAATAAAACAAGACTGAAAAATCCAAAGCATACACTTATTGATGTGGCAGTATTACCAGCAGTATTTTTAATTATCATCATTCTGTGCTAACTACATTTATAAAAAAACAGCCTTTCATATTTATAATACCTTTCAGCAAAAGCAACTCAGAAGTATCCAAACACTTCTTTTCTTTCTTTCTTTATCATAAAATCAGTAAAGGCCTATTATCCATGAAGTTGCTCGTTCAGTGCACATTTCCATACTTTCCCATTCATTTTTATTGAAATCAGGCAGCAGTCCGAGAGACCCGCATTCCTGGGAAACAGGGCAGACATCCTTTAACCTGCATGTATCACTTTGTGAGGGTGATATGATCTCTGTTCACTACAAGACCACAGTTTTGTTAAGAGCTAAAAAAGACATGGGCTCATTTTCCCTTGAAGCTGCTGCCTCAAAACCAGCAGCAAACCAAAGCCATCGCTGTGAGAACCAAAGGTCACGTTGAGAAAAATGAAACCATATATGAATAGAACAGGGCTTCAAAGCCTCTCCGACAAATCCATTTTGAGGCTCATGCTATCTCTTTGAGGGGGTGTGCGTATGAACAGTCTCAAGAGAAGCATCAATAAATATCTCTGAATTCTAATGTTAGCACTGCTGTAGCACTTTAACGCCAACAGCCTGATGTACAATATGGAATATGAATTTCTATTAGTGAGAGATCATATCTTGCTTTGCACTGTGAAGTTTGTTATCTGCTTCCCACCTTAAATTAGGACTGGCTGTCTATAGGTAGCAACATGTAAAACAGCAATATATATTCATTCATCAGGTTCATTGCAGGGCATTTCTCAATCACTGTGAAATGGGGAAAAAAGAAACAATGTCCTTTAGGGGGAATGCTCAATGTGCTCTGTCATTGTTAATAACCCTGTTTAGCATTTAAAAGAATGAATATTTACATTAAAAAATGGGGATACATTTATATTGGAAAAATGCCTGTCTGCATGTAGCACAATATCAGGAAACTTCGACTTCACAAATTGGAGAAAGGAGAGAATATATCCAGTGTCCCCATTGTCTTTTTGCCTTTTTTCTTAATTTTGCTTTTTAAAAAAAGGTAGCTTTTTCCAGTGAAACAGCAAAACTGGAGTTGCGTGCTTTAAGCTTGAGAGAAAACAATATTTACTCTCATAGCACAGGGATTCTGCAAGCAGTGAACAATGAACACTTTGCTCACACGTCTGACCCAGTATTTCCAGCAGCATTCCTATTCAATTCAGTGGGACCAGGAAGGCAATCAACTCATCAATTGCTTGTCATCAGCAACACGGAGCTGAAATATCAGCATTTACTTTTCAAAACCCACAAAAGTTCAATTTGCTTGAATTTATACTTATTTTTAAATTTTTTTGAAAGAACCATAAACCAGTTTTTCTTATCACTGCAGCCTCACTTTCTTCACAAAAGAAGCATCCTGCTCTCTGTCTCTTGCAGAGTGCATGAGCTCTGTGTATAGCTTAGAATGGGCTCTGCTTTCAGAGCTGAGGAATTCTTGCTGATGTCTCTGCCTCCAGTTGTAATTGAGTACAATCTGAAAGCCATGTTCATTTAAACTTCTGAATTGGAAGAAAAATGGAAATAAAAATGGAAATAAAATACTGCATACTGATAAATACAGAGGCCCTCAGTAGACAGAGATGTTTAAAGACTAATAGGTTTATGTATCAGTTGGATAATTCAGTCAAAGCAGCTACAAAGAGACTTCACTCCATATCAAATTCATAATTTCTTTAAATATTATTACTTGACTTGATTCAATGCTTACAAGTGTTAGAAAAGTCATTGCAACTGGTGTTAGAGGTTCTGCTACATAATTCACATCACTGGAGCACTGTCCTTTTCTCATCAGAATACATCCAGTTCTCCTCCCCAGCCACTGGGTCACGGCATTCATTTTGTCTGAAAACACACCACTGACACTGAGAAACTGCTTCCATATGCAATTACCTGTTACTATAAGCCATTTCTCTTATACCCTTTCTGAATAAAATAAATGCATGGAATTCCCTAAATATATTTTTAAAATACATATTATACCAAACCTAAGTACCTAAGCTATATTTGCAAACTTTTTTTCCTGATTTTTTTTTTAATTTTTCCATTGTTCTTTTTTAAAAGTGGCATAAAATATGACTGTTGTCTCAGCAATAAATGTAAATATATTGAATAACCTAGAAACTACCTCTCTTGTATAGCTTTCCTGAGGAAAACGTCCCATTTGTGCCTTTCTGATTTATAGGTCAACCAGTTTTTAATGCATTAGTGCTAGAAAACAACACCCCAATCTACTGCTAATATTTAACTACATCAGTGTCAAATAACTTGAGGCTTTCATAGGAATATCCTTCTCTTCAGGCTTTGTTGTATAACATGGTTTTGTCTTTCTTGTTTCATGGCTGCTCAGATTTTTTGTATAATAAATGAAAATCCAAGAGGAAATTGGAATAAATGGCTGTGGGGTGAGCATGTCTTCCTGTTCACTGATATATTGCATCCACTGTCTTTTTTTTTCCCCTCCCACACACACCACTTATTTTCTTCCCATGCCTCAATTGTCCCTGCAGTACTTTTATGGTTACTTCAAGCCATCTCCAGGGATAGGGGCACACAGGGCAAAGAGGCAGCCACTGCACTTCTTGCAATCTAAGTGGAAGAAATCTCCTGGATGTGGAATGCCTGACTTCATAGGCAACACTGGTATTTCTCAATCATCAGTAACTATCTTAAAACTTTTTTGCAACTGTTGCTTTTTTGCCTTCGTTCTTCTTGTAGACCACTCTCAGTCATCCCCAGACTGTATTGACATCTTCATTCCCAGTCCCTCACTGTGATCTTGTGTTTTGTACAATTTCACTGCTACCTCCAGTCCAAAAGACATCAAGCTCTTTCTCTATGACGCTCTGATCCTCCTGCAGACTGTATCTAGCTCCTAGTTTTGGCTCACCAGCAAACATCACCATCAATTTCCTTCCTTCCTTCCTTCCTTCCTTCCTTCCTTCCTTCCTTCCTTCCTTCCTTCCTTCCTTCCTAATTCCTCCCTTCCTCCCCTCCTCCCTTCCTCCCCTCCTCCCCTTCCTCCCTTCCCCCCTCCTCCCTCCCTTCCTCCCTTCTCCCCTCCTCCCTCCCTTCCTCCCTTCCTCCCTCCCTCCTTTCCTTCCCTCCTCCCTCCCTCCTTTCCTTCCTTCCTTTCCTTCCTTCCTTTCCTTCCTTCCTTCCTTCCTTCCTTCCTTCCTTCCTTCCTTCCTTCCTTCCTTCCTTCCTTCCTTCCCTCCACCAAAGTCACAGGTGAAAATATTCAAAACATTCAGTCCAGAAGTGATTGCTGAGTGACCATCTCTCAGGTCAGCACTTCCCATCTAAAGACTTCTCAGTTTTGTCTCACTTGAGTGGGATCCTGACCCATGCTCTTATCCTTCTGCTCATTCCCTTTTCCCCCAGTTCAAGTGATCATTAGCCATTATCAAATGCATTACTGAAGCCTGGGTAGACAGCATCTAATGCATTTCCTTTGACTAGTAAATCATCTACCTTATCAGAGGATCAGCTATTGGGATAATTTAGCACAATTTACCTTTGGTAGACAGGAGGCAGATGGGGAGGGAATAAGAGGAAAACCATACAGGGAGTTGCTCAGCCTGGCAGGCAGGGACTGTGGCATTCCAGCACCATAGACACTGCCATTCTCCCTACAGTAACTTATCTGAAGACGGGTTTAAGAAAAAGAGGGATTGAAGGAGAAGAGTATACAGTAGTACTGATCCAAAATGAGGGGGTTGGAATAAGGAAAAGCAATGAATCTTATGATCATCTTTTCCAGCATGGCTGTGGACATGTTGAATGATGACAAATGGCAAAGGTGACCAGGAAACACAAATAGTATTTGTTTTCCTCATAGCAGGAGAGGTAAGAAATCAAACATAACCAAACAAGCCAGTTTTCATTTTTTTTACATAATATGTAATTAAAACAAGGAACTCCTGGAAACCAAAAGCTGAGGCCTGTACATCTTGTGTAGCTGTGTGGAAGAAGAGTCCACCAAGAGCTTTCCAGCAGAAAGATAAAAGCCCATGTCAAAAAGTCTCTATGTGACAGACTGCTGGAACATAACAAGGCATCCTTCTGCAGCAAAGAACTCCTAGATCTCCTTGTTTTCTTCCTCCGCTTACTTAACCTTACTCTCAGGTTATGTAGAGTTTTTTATTTATTCTGTGAGAATAAATTTTTCTTTTAATTTTCCATATGTGTAAATGTTCTTGAGATCCTTGAGAGCTTCCCATGGATGTTAGACCAGGTTACATTTGGAGTTTTTGTTTTCACCCCGGGAACAGGTCCATGAGCCTCGGGCAATATGATGTCCCAGGGTCAGGCAGTGATTTGCAAGTTAGTCTCTGCTCTGCTCTTGGAAACCACTTGGTCTCACCAAACCTACATCATATGCTAGAGCAGCCCATGGTGAATTATTTCCACTATCCCTGTGCAATCTTCTTTTCCTCTTTGAATCTACATCAATCATTTAGGAAAGTATTTTCTTCTAATTGTGCCTCAGGGGCCGATGAGCCATGGTCACTTTACGAATGAGCACTTGAACTCATATTCCCCAATTAGTTTTATTTTACCTATTAAGGATTAATGTCCAAAAGCTCATTGGCTGGTAAAATGCAAATACTTCTACCTTGACAGGAATGCCTAAAAAATTATTTGGAAGTATATTCTATGAGGTCCCAAATGATTAGCAGTAGCAGTGTTCGCTAAGACTAAAGACCAGCAAATAATAAAGTTACTATGCTAAACCAAACCTGTGTTGTGCTTTGATTTCTGTTTGAGGGTTGTACACAACTAATATAGTGCAGTAATGCTAAAGCACTATTCAGTAAAACCCTGAGCAGTTACCATTTACAGTATATCATAGTCAGATGACAGCAGGAATGGTGGGAGTTCATTACAGGGACCATGAATTGTTGGAGGTAATTTAGATTACAATTTAAAGTTTAATTTAAAAATCTATCAACAAATGTGAAAGTGCTCGGGGAACATTTTAAAATGCACTTTAATCTCACCAGCACAAATAGCTTTTCAGAGCCCTAAACATCATCACCTGGAAAAACAGTAAAACTTTACTGCATCTTTAATTAAATTACAAACACAAAGGATAATTAACTTTTTTTATTTTTATTTTATTCATGCCATTGTTTCCCTTCAGAGTCAATATCTCCAAGTTGCAGGACTACAGGATGTTATGAAGAAGTTTACAGCCTGCACATTCCCCCAGGATATTATTGCATCAAGCAGATGAAGTGCAATACACGTGCATGCACACAGACACACACACAGACACACACATTGAATCAACAGAGGTACCAGAGGCTGGCTAAGATGTTCACCAAATCATGTAAGAAGCCTGGTTTGAAAAAGAGAAGAGGAATGAATCAATCAGCCAGCCAGCCGAAAAGGGAAGGCAGACTCCGCTGTCCTCAGCATGTACTGCAGGGGCCACACGGTTCATACCACAGGACAGCTGAGAAATTAGAATCCATCTTGCTCAATCTGGCCCTCACAGAAATCAAGCCATTCAGTCACATCTTGATTTACCTTGACTTCCAAAGCCCCATCATCTCACCATTATTTTTTGGCATTAAGAATTCAGAGGGCACATATTGTTCTCCATGTTAATGCGCAGGTCTGTACAAGTAACTGCAGTACCAGGCCAAATTCTTGGTGGGAATGGTTATCCTTAATGCTTCTGAGCCATTGTTTTACTTTTATTTTATTTTCAAATTCAACATGTCTGGATTCAAACCTGTCTTGGGTCATGACTCTATGAATTGTCCTTGACAAGCCCCTGAACACTGGCTCATATTGAGATATGTGCATTGGCTTTGCCTTTAAAGAGGTTTATGCCAAAGCATTCAAGTGCATTCTCATCTATATAGCCTGAAATTGGGTGGGGTGTGAGAGAGGCAGAGAAGAAACACAGCCAGACACTGGTATTTGCATAGCTTTACCTCCAAATCATAAGCACTTGGTGTTGCTCAGGTTGGTTAGAGATGTGAATAGAACAGGAACATGAAACTGTGCTTACCTGATGGAAAGTTGCTGCTGGGAAAACTGTGCATAAACTGGGATCAAGAACTTTGAAATTCTTGGTGTTATTAAGGAGTCTGGGTTGAGTTTCTGAAAAACCCTGAAATAAGGCAATTTTGATGTCTTCAGCACTGACACTTGGTTTTTCCTGCAGCCAGCAGCACAGCTCACCTGAGCAGAAGAAATAAAATAAAATCTGCTCTCTATCATTATCCATGATTTTACTCCAGGATATGCCTATGTGTCTACAAGCATAAACTGCAACTTTGTGATGTCTGGGCTGAGCTCCTGATTTACTACCATGAAAAGAGGCAGTCCCATCACTGTCAGATTTTACCAGTTGCAGACCCTACTCTGGCCCTTGTGAAGCCTCCATATTCATTTGGCCTTCTGGTGTGCAGATCCAACTTGTTAAGCCATGGAAAAAGTCTACTTACTTGCATTGCTTTTCCTCCAGACTGGCAAGGAAAATTATCTCAGAAGATGCTCATGCAAGTACCAAAAGGCACAGGATCACCTGGAGAGGGAAGAAACAAGACAGAGATTGTTCCCTTTCAGCTGCAGGGAGATATTACACCATTTCAACTATATTGTTTAAACATCCACTTTGAGAGATCTCTTCTGGGGCAAAGTGCTGGCCACAAGAGAGATGAGACTGTGAGCAGACACGCAGCCTCTTGTTTGGTATCTCTGGGAGACAGGGCTTCTGGGCCAGCCTTTCTTGTTACGGGATTTCATCGAAGGCAGCATTACCCCGCCTGTTCGTGCAGCCAAACAGCTGCAAAGTGGTTTCAAAACAGAAGCCATGGCTCCTGAATATAGCCACACAGCTTCCTCTTCCAAGGCAGATTGCTCAAGCCATAGGCAGAATAAATTTGGACCTGTCTGCAAAACACTGGGTAGACATACCAAGAGAAATATCTGACTCCACCGGATTTTTTTCCATTCCTGGAGGGAACAACAAGAAATATTCCGAATTTTGGCTAACAGATTAACCCCAAGGAATAAAAGCCAAGAACACATGTGTTCAGTTGCCATGGGATTGAGCAGCTTTATGAAATCCCTGTCATGAGCCTTTGCTGCCCTCTGTACATGAACAAGTTACATGCTCAAGGCACAACCAGCACCTTCCTAAGAGGCACAAACCCCCTTCTGAACATGCTGGTCCTGCTCCTGACCCAGCTTTTCCAGCACTTACACATCAAAGGAATAACCTTCAATATCACCAAGGCTGCCCAAGATGAGTCTGCACAGCCCCTTGCTTACACACAGAGAGGACTGTGTGATATTGAGAGATCCCACAGGCGGGGGCACAACATAAAGACAAAATAATGTGTAAATATGTAAAATGAATATTGAAGGAGTGAGGCATGACACAGGGAGGTGAGAGGGAGGGAGAGGAACTGCCATCCTCTGTAAATAAGTGTAGGACTTCATTACATGAGCAGAAATAAAGAAATAACATGGAATAAAAGGAGCACCACACATACTATATATCATTTTAATTAAAATCTACTATCTGCTAAATATATGTACAGCTGTTGGATTTCCTGAGCCAACTGATTCAAATAGGTTTCACAAGGGTTCACAGATAAGGAATTAAAAAATAAAATCAAGGGTTCCTTGATAACTAGCTGGAAACTGATCCCCTTTTGGGAAAGTCTTTATTTTATGTAAGTTAATATGGGAGGGGGTGTTGATCACAGAAGACAAGCCTCTTAATTCCTTTCAAATAAAATGAGCAGGCATGACATGGTTCTATCACAGAAGAGAAAGAGCTGCCTGTGTGTATTAAACGTTAGTGCTTTGCCTGCTTAATTATTGGTTAATCTAGCAATTTAGCATGCTTCATTTAATTCTAATTAGGAGAATTAATAGGCAGGGAATAAAGATTTAAATAGACTGGCACAAAACAAAACTGAGACTTAAACTGCTCTTGGAAAATGCAGCTTTTTTTTTTTTTTAAAATACAGTTCTACAGCTCCTCATGTCTCTCCTCAGCAATGCTGCCATCTTAAATGAGAGCATCTAGGTCAAATGGGTGATTTTAAAATACCCTGAGCCCACTCCTCCCTTGGCACTGGTGAGTGGAGCTGTGTGGATTTAAACCCAAGATCAGGGTGTTTCTTTTTTTCCTATTTCTCCCTCTGGATCTAGACTTTGGGGTTTGACTTCCTCCTCTGAAAAGGACATATGCTATGGTAGGAGATGACTGTATAATTTTTACACATCTCTCTCACTTTCTGTCTTTTTTTAAGAGCACTGGGGGTAGGAGATAATTTAGTAGTGACACCGTCCTCAGGCGTTACACACCATTCATGTTAAGTGATGCCTTAACTCGTGGAATTGTAAATTATTTTATTCTTTCCTCAGTCTGATGCCTTCTTTATTTTCTCTCTCCTGGCAAAGCTTTGGGGGATGAAGACACGCTCCTTTTCCACTTCACCAGCTGGCTGCCTTCCATTCCCGCCGCCCCCAAATGTTACAGCCTGATTTGCATGGTGTGTTTGTCTTTGCTAATCAAGCCGCGTACTCTGACAAGTCCTACGACATTGGACATGGCTGTTCTTCTAATTAAGGTGCTAATTGAATTAAATGGCTGCGGTAATGAGCAGATGAGCAGCATAAAAAGTAAAGAGTCAGATAGGCCAATTAACAAAAGAGCTGAGCATAATTATAACATTTAAAATACATGCAGCTCTGTACCAATATTGTTAATTGTTACAGGGGAATTTATGATAATTGGCTCAACAACAGGCATGCAGGCTTAACCTGGGATGGAGCCTGTAATTAAAAAAATGATATTCAACACAAAATACAGAGCAGGGGTAATTAACACTTGATTTACATAAAATACGTTTATAAAGTGAAGCAGAGTACTGCACAAATGCTATGGCAAACATGAATTCTGCTGCATGGTGGCATTTAGAACTGTGACAAGGGTAGGAAACAGGCTAGAATTCAAGCTAGTTTTAGACCTAAGCATGGGTCAAGGCTGATATTCGAGACCTTATTGCATTCTGCTGGCAGAATTCTGGC
The DNA here is from genome assembly GCF_000738735.6 of Corvus cornix cornix. Classification (NCBI taxonomy): domain Eukaryota; kingdom Metazoa; phylum Chordata; class Aves; order Passeriformes; family Corvidae; genus Corvus; species Corvus cornix. The sequence continues at coordinate 66,271,742 of NC_046334.1, forward strand.
AAACCCATGATCATCACCCTATCCAGCAGAATTACATCTGTCCTTGCTGTGGATGTGCTGTTGCTGCACAAGAGCACTTTGAGAGGCGTGAGCAGAGATGCCTGTGCTGGGAACACAGCTGCCTGGGCAGAAAATCTCCCTCAGTTACCACATCTGGATTCTCCACCAGGGGCTCTACCAGCACAGCGAGAGCAGCTGCAGCCTGGCTGAACCTTGTCGCTGAGGTCTTGCCCAGAGTGGCCAAAGCAAATCCCTGGGAAAAGCCCTGGGAGTGAGCTGGAGCCCGGGGTTCCATTTGTACCTGGAGGATGATGATTCTTCCCGTGTTGCCTGCAGAGCTATGTCCTCCCTTTCCCTCTGCTCTCCCTCTGCCAGTGAATTGCCAGGTCCAGGCACAGCCTCCTCCCTCTCCCCTTTCTCAGCACAGCCCAGAGATAAAGACATTGGTCTGAATTTTTTCAGGCCAAGGGGTGGCCAGGCCTGCTTAAGGTCTCTAACCACTAAATATATATGCTGGTATATGCCATTAAACTAGCAGACAGATATCACAGCATCCTTTGCCTCTGTGTAATGGATGTTTGTAATCACCTTTAGTAAAGGTTGAGGACTTGGAGCAAAGGCTCTACTCAGATATGTCAGTATGCTCAGACATCACTACTGACATGTCCTAGACAGACAGTGTGCCAAGAACTCAGGGCTAAAACCACTCTGTGAACCCACCTGAAGAAAACTTCTGAGAACTCTCACTGCTTTCCTGTGGTTCCATGGACTTTCACCCTCAGCCTGCAGAGCCACAGTGGCTGGAGAACAGTTGCATTATAGGATGTAGAAATGGCCCAAACTCAGATGCAGCTCACATGACAATGTGAAATATCACTATATTTGGGGCTTTATTTTCCCCTAAAAACTGGAAAAACAGCGCTGACATTGGCAATCTCATGCTCCTCAGGCTCACTGAAGGAAAACTACAAATTGCTTTGGTGCAAAATATCTTCTGACCCATGTTCATAGCCACTGTGACTTTTCAGTATCTTTATCTCTTCAAGTAATCATTATGTACTATGTGCAAAACTAAAAATGTGCAGTTATAGTTATATGAGAAAGGGCAAATTAGAAGCATCTCAGTTATAGTAACCATGTGTCACAAGCAATTTTATAGAAACAGTAGGAGGTGTTTCAGAAAATTACAGAACACAAATGTAGGTTTCTTCATACTTTTAATTGTGCCCCTGCTGCCACGTATTACCCCAGTCTGCCCTCTGCCTGCAGTTGTGTACAGCACTTCGACAATCAGAGGCTGGATGCTGTCTTGCAAATAAACACATTGCACTGTTCATCAGAGTCACATTTTGTCTTAATGTGTGTGGTGATGTGTAAGGCAGGAAAAGAGCACAACAGCATTTACGGTGATTTTTTAAAAGCCTGTGCACCTCAGTTGCTGCCACAACAATGTTGAAACGACTTCAGGAGGCTGTTGAGGAAGGGTGATGGCCAAAGGAGCAGAAAAAAGCAATTTTTAGCAGTGAGATCAGCAGCCATCCTCAGCCAGCAAAGGAGCCTGAGAGTCTAAAGTTTTGAAGTTGAATGGTTACACTGACAGAAGAGGTAGCCAGGGTTTTATCAACATATGTTTGGTTTTCTTTCCTTCTTCTCCAAGCCAACAGCCATAAACCTGTTTAGTCCACTGCTTCATCCCTCAATCTGATCCTCCACAGAGAAAATTAGGAATGAACATGAGTACTGTAACTAAGGCAGTCTGTAGTCAGTTGTCTGCTATGCATCACTGTACTGTTAATCACCATAAGAGGCTCATTTATCCCTACAGTCTCTTTGTGGGTCTTTGGCAGAGAAAAACAATGTGTTAAGCTAATTCTTGATAGGTATGTTGTTTTGGAATGGCTTGGATGTAAACAGGCAATAGAAATTTACATAGTGAGCCAGTCCAGAAACAGAGATGTTGACAATTTGGAGAATTTGTGAATACACACAAATTCACAAATATTAAAATCACCCCTTGTTATATTTTTTTTTAGCATCTCAAAATATGTTAGGGCTGGTATGATATTTCCTCAGAGATTTTGGCATTTTAGGTTCTGATCCTGCAAATGCTGTGGCACAAACCTAAATTAGGGTGTAATTACTTCTATTGAACCTAATGTGGCTAATCATATAGGCAAAGTTGGATGTGGGCAGAAGTGCTTGGGGAATCAAGATTAATTATGCATAAATTTTGTCACAAAACATACCGACCTGTAAGGCAATTTTCCTAAGCTCTACTGAGAGTATTGGCTGCTGCATGAACAACTGTACCCTTAAATACTGCATTTACACACTTGTCTTGACAATGAAACCTTAAAAACAGCCTTTTAATGCAGATGAAGGTAGAAAAAATTTTACATTAATCTAATTTCCTTGACTTTATAACATGAAGATTTCAATGAATCAAATACCTGTAATGATATTCACATCCTATTGTATATTTCACATAGACAGTCAAAAATTCATCCTGCCAAAAAATCACTAGTACAATGACTAAAGTCAGAATTTCAAAAGCAAATTAGCACTCAGCCAGTTGTTTCTATATTTAAAAAATTGTAGAATTCCACAGTTTATGCAAAATTCTAGAGCAGCTTTTTTAATCCATCAAATCTTATTGCTGAGTAGTGATTGGACAGATGGTGTGAGCTATGTGAGGGTTTTTTTGTGACAGGAAATTTTATCTGTTCACTGACTTAATGAGTGCATATTCTTGACATAATTAGTCAAATGTGTGTGCTTGAAAATCAATTTTAACTGACATTTTTCTTGTACCAAAAACTGCCCGCTGTATTACTTAGCCAGCATGAAAATTTTGCTAAATAATTTGGCCAATAAAACATTCAGATCCATGTTCAAGGGTTGTAATAGTAGAGGTAACAAACACTTGAGAAGGAACAAGTGACCAGAGTTTCCAAGTCATTGGAAAAGTTCTTTGGAAATCTCACATATGCTTTCACTCAGACACATTCCCTAACATTTGCTACAGGCACAGGACTACGATGCATCTCAGGGGTTTAAGGTGGAAAGACATTACCTTTTATTATGGGATATGAATTAAAGTTAATGGTAATAATGGGAACAAGAAAGAGCTGAAATATAATCTCCAGACACCATTAGGATGTCATCTGTACAAGGACAAGTCCAAAAGAAAATGTTTCAATTCAGCTCAAAGTCAAATTAAATTATGCAAATTTAATAGATGCTTTCTATATGATAGAAATTATATTTTATAAATATAGTGATATTTTTAATTATTATAGCTATTGTAAAATAAAACTATTTTGATTTTATTTTTTCCCAATAGAAAACAAGATCTTAGTAATAAAAATTTCTCACTACCTACTTCAGTTTTGCAGAGACTGAAGTTTCTGTCGGGCAGATTGAAAAAATCCTGATCAGGCAAGGTTGTTATGGTAAAGTGAGCATCAGATAAGAACTTGTGTTTGCAGAAAATGAGCTAAAAGTAAGGAAAAAAAAGATTATTAAAACCAGGAATAATTATTGAATATTGAATTAATATTGCTCTAGGCACAATGTCAAGAGCACGAGCAGCTGCTCACTCTTACTTTTCTTAGGCAAAGAAGACTGAAATAGGCTTTACCAAGACCTAAACATTTGCAGCGTGGTGTCCAGACATAGTTTCCTGGGGTGAATACACCCTCTTGGCTCATATTTTCAAATTTTCCCAAGCATCTCATGCTCCATGTAACAGAACAGCAAGCAATGTCAGCAGCTGACAGCAGAACCACTTGCTTACCTGTGCCCTTTCAGAGCTACAGGTGCATCCTCATCACAGAAATACATAACACAGGGAGCTACATCACTGAACCCGAGGACAGGTCTACAAAGGAGACACTCACTAAATTTTTTGGCTATACCAGGAAAAAGGCATATGGGAGTGGCTCATTACTGATCTTTCCAGCAGCGTTTTACTCAGTACTGTCAGAGTTAATGAGTTCAGTAGCATGTGAGTCCAAACAAAATGACAGAGAGATACAATACCTTGGCTGACAAATCATACAGCTCCGGAAGCAGATGCTTGAAGGGAGGGATAACACTTCTCGAAGTGAGGTCCCTGCAGAGGTGACAATGTGTCTTCAGAGGCTGGAGTGACAGAGGACAGACTTGAGTTAGCAAAGATCATAAATGAGGCCCACAAATTTTAGGAAGAAGAGGTTTTTACCACACGTTAAAAAGCATGTCAACAACCACAATATGAATATTTAGTAGAGGAGCTTTAATGTGACTGTTTCACTTTTGATCTGTGTAGCCCATATTTCACACCAGTCTATACATGCTTCAGGTTATAGTTTTTTCCATGGGGATCAGCTGGATATATCCTTGAATCACCTTCAAAGTGACCTTAGTTTTAGTGATTCAGGTATACTATAGGCCTGGTTAATTAGCTCCAAAATTCCATGAGCAAAGGAAGAAAGTAAAAAAGTGTGCCCATGGCCCAACCTGCAAATACAGGGAGAAATCTCCCATAACAGGAATGTTTAAAAGTAAAAACCTTTTACAGTGTAACTGCGTAATTTATATGTATTGAGAATCTTTCAGCTGGCCAGAGATGCTATAATTATACCACAGGAATATGACTATGAATTTGGCATATCAGTTTTGAAAAGATGCCCCAGGGCTTCCAAGCTCCCATAATTTTACTTGAGCAGTAATGGAATAAAATACAATCTAGATACATGTTGCTGTTCTTCAGCATAACTACTTCTTCAGGCAGATTTACCATAACATACTCTGAACAGAAAAACTATGGCTCATTTACAAATGTAATTTCAATTGAGGATAGTTTTCCAATCTTCTTTCATTTGAGTCTCAATTGAACTTCTTCTCCTTTTTGATGGCATGATTAGACATTGTGAGAGCTGTTGCAGATTAGTCAAGCACAGAGAGAGTAAATTGGGAAGGATGTTTTATCAGTGCACGTCACAATATATGAAAGCAGATGTGTATGCTCTGAGCTGTTCCCTCAAATTACTGTTATGGAATAATTTAGCCCTTTTGATTCTCACAGATTACTGCTTCCACTGATCATGCTGTCAAAATCAAAGTGAGCACTTCATTCCGCTTTTATTCATGCCAGATCTATTTTGCTTTCATAATGAGCAGATATTACCACTGCACAAAGAGGATAAAGACATTCACAGTGATAGATAGGCGAGAGATTAAATGGGATCTTTATGACTTCTTCAGCCATCAGTTTTGACTGTGCGATAAGACGAGTCGAGTTGGGCACTGATTTGTTCTTTATTGGAGCCAATATTAGCATGGGCTTACCGGTGCACAGTCTGATAAAATCCATTTAAGGTGGAATCTGGATAACAATTCACAAGTTGCAAGAACTTCTCCTATAAAATGCATCTGCAGCAATCTCTGCAGAGGCAAAACAAGCCATTTTACCATTATAACTCCTTACTTTCTGTGGCAATAATCAATTTATAATTAGTTTATCATTCTGTGATTTATCAACCTAGATCCTAGAGCCACAGGTTTAAATCCTTATACTCAAATGACCCCTTAGCTTGCCACTGTTCTAAGGTCTGTTTGGGCAAGCCCTACCTGATCTACCCAAGTTTTAGAGGTGGTATGGCAAAGTTTCCCCACTTTGGCTGCAGGCTTTCCACCTGCCTCACAGTTCTGTTTTACTTACAGGGTTTCTCCCACCTCTTCTACAGCCTGGAGAATGAACAGTGTTGTATGTCCATGGCTTGCAAGTCCTTTGCCATAAAAGGTCCCCTAGAAATACTATCAGCTAAGGAGCAGTAAAGTGCATTATAGGGAAATTTGAACAGCTTCCACTGAGAAGCTGAGGCTTTGGTAATAAACATTGTCCTGCTTCATTTTCAAATATCTTGGAGTGGGGTTGGGGGTCCCATGTCTTTCTGGCAGCACAAGTCTTGCTGTTTTTCATTCCAGAAGCAGATTACAACAAAGTTATGGAGGGAATGGCACCCTGCTATCCATCACCACTGTGGATGCTGGGATTGCCTGAAAATGGGAAGACAGGAGACATATATTATCATTCTGCAGTTCAAGGCTCCTGGGACCCAGCCCAATTGCTCAGCTGAAGGTCCAAGAACAACATTTGCTCCTCAGGATTACCTGTTCTGCTGGGGTTGAAGGAAGGAGTTACCACAGATAGACGGTGATCTGGGGATTAGGATCAGCATCCAGAGTTGCAAATGGTATATAAATACATTACAGCCAAGTTATCTCTGTATTTTTGACTAGCAAAATAATCTTCTGAGGAACAGATTTTTTAGGAGATCAAAGTCTGCCATGATTCTGAGATTAATCAGAAGGGGATGAAGGGGTTGGGGCAATTTTCACTTCCAGATGCCAACTCAATTCTGCCCTGTTTCCAGACAAAGGTATTTGTTTACCTAGAGCATTTATGTAATTTACTGTTCCTCTGGATTATGAGTGGGCCCAAAAGCATCAAAGTCTCACTGAATTTGTTCTTATTCCAATTCATTCTGAAATCTCACTCTGAAAATTTTCTCTAAGGAATGCCCATGACCCTATCCACATTCCTCTCTGCATGTGGAAATCCCACAAGACCTCTACAAATCTTCCAGTCCTACACAAGGCTACTCAGCAGCTGATCCTATGAGGTTATCCACTTCAGTCCATATCAGGAGCATGTTTCACACCTGCTAAACCAGCACACACAACACAGCCACAAGGCAGCAACTATTTTTGTCCTTCCTCTGCTTTTATTATGATGAATTAGCTCAGCTGCTTGGAAAAACATTTTTTTGGTATGTTTTTCAGTGTGCTGAGGAAGCAGTTGGTTAATACATACTTCTGTAGGGAAGAGACAATAACAACTCCCTGTGATGACCTGGATGTATATGTCATTTCTTGCATCTATAATTATAAATTATATGTATGTAGTTATGATTGACATATTAGCCACCAATTTATTTCAAAGTGTAAGTCCAACCAACTCAGTAGACATCATGGTAGTCAATATATAGTGAATCAAAATTTTTATGGACAACTCAAGGATAGCAAGGTTGAAAAAAACATAATACAACCCAAACCTAGATAAATGAAGCATGCAGAAGTAATGATTAACTTTACATCTGTATTAACAGACAGGTGAATGGAAAACCAACAATAGCACAACAGTCACATGAAGTTCACAGTCAGCCTCAGGAGTGCTGAGGTCTCTCATCACTGGATGAATTCAAGGAGACCAACAGGTCCTTGTCTTTAATCATCTCACATTTTCTTCTTATTTCAAGCTCTGTCACAAATTTGCTATTTGGACCAAATTTACTACCTATTTTTTACAAGTCATAGGTTTTCTGAATAGAAAAACAGGCTTGATATGATATTTTGCTTTAAGACAACAAGATATCCAAGGTTTTGAGATAGAAATTGATGATTTCAATTAAGTCAACATCATTCGTTTGAACAGACAATACAACCCCAAACAGACAGTGCCTTCTACCATATAACACTCCAGATTAATATTGACAAATGACGACTTCTCATCCTGCCTTGTATTACCAGTACCCTGTAGGTAAAAGTCACAAACAATTTTCTTGTACTCATCCATGAAAAGACAACTTCCCTGTGCTCTTAAACAACTGGGGATAGATGACTCTTGCCTCCAACACAGTCAGCAGTGCTGACCTGAGGCAGGGCTATGACATGGTGCTTGTCCTCACAGACATGTGCCGCCTGCACTACAAGTATATGGCAGTGTAGAAAACCCTATCAAGAAAAAAACAGCTATTAAATGGGTCACTGCACCTTGTTTCCCACGTCTTAATGTTCCTTTTCTTAGATGATTAGAGACTGAATTAAAAGAGGTCTTTAAAAGAATCTGGTATTTAGGCATCTACAGGAGCACAATTTATACTGGTGAGAAAGTTCTTACTTAATTTGGTCTTACTTTTACTCATCTGAAAGAGCACAAATAGAACCAAGGTAGGTGTTTTCCCGCTTCTTTAAAAATCCACAGATGGCATAAATATTTAACTTCCAGTCTCTCTTCACACGAAACCAAAGAGGATTCCCCACTCTGGTTACAGAAAGATGCTTAAGAACTGGGGTGAAGTTCTGGTTCTGTTGGATAAGACACCTCAGTGCCTCAAGTCTAATAATGTATCATTTATTTTCTCAATTTTAATCCCATCAGAGCAATAACAGTGTTTAAACACCAATAAAACCAGCATTGCCTCCATGTACAGACGTTTTGGTGGTTGGGTCTTATTAACAATGAAATTACAAATGTTGAAGCTCATAATGTTGCATTTTCTGTGAGGACACATGTGGAGACCTGCTGCTCACACCTACTTTAGGAAAGGATTCCACACAGACACATGCACACACCTTCTGGCCTCAGCAAACTGTTGGGTGTGCAAATGAGCTAGAGTATAAATACAAGAGGAAATACAAAACTGTGAGTGATAACTTTGCATACACACAAGCATCTTTCTTCCAGACAAAACATTTTGTCATATCCCTTTTTCAGCTTCCCATCCTGTAAAATGAGGATAATCATAATTATCTCATTGGCATGGAGACAAATTAACCAGCCTTCAAGAAATGCCATAAGAGCTATGAAGGGTTTGTGTTACAGCAACAGAAAATATGAACAGAGAGATGATATACAAATAATGAAGCAGAGGAAGTTAGTGAAACAGGAGCAAGATATCCCATCCTGAAAATACAGTGGAATGTGAAGCCTGTGGAAACTCAGTGAGTATTTGATATGGCAATCAAAAATGTATCTGAGATAAAGCATCGCTGTAAAAACAGTCATTCTCATGGATGTCATTAAATATGACCACATACTCTGATTTGTGCCAGTGTTATGGGATTGATTTCATCTATGTCTGGACTGCTCACTGTGTTAATTCCACCAGTAAGTCATTTTATAGCTTTATGTAGTGACTGGGTAGAAACTACCAAACTTCTGAACCAATGCCCACAACAAACCTCACCTGAGTGGTCCATCATGGCATCGAAGGCTGTGCTACCCATCCTTCCAGACAGCAGTGTGATGGACTTAGACCAAGTTAGGGAAAGCCAGTGCAGGTCCTCCTGCTCCCAGCACCAGGAGCCTTCACACAGCTGGCCTCAGCACTAGGAGAATCATCCATAGCACAAGTTCCTGTCAAAGGCATTGCTGTGACATCTGAGAACATCTGGATTAAATTAAAGTTTAATTGGGATGATATGAAGAAATGGTAATGATTTCTGACATTAATGAATTATGGGCTGGTGCTATTCTCAGAAGACCCTTCTTATCTTTGCTAAAGTTACTTTAAGGAGATAAGGAAACACATTAAGAGGGAACCTAGGCCATTATTCCAGCTAAAAACCAAGGAAGTCAAGGTAAAATATGATGCCACTGAAGAATTTGTGAACATTTCTACAGGTGGGTATGTGCCATATGCTGAATGCTATACCCAACAAAGGCTGTTTTTCTACACTTGTCTTAAAATGACAGATTTGTAAGTAGAAGTGTTTTCAAAGGTCAGGGAAACATGACTTTCAAGGACAGTGAATTGTCAACATACCTCAGAGGCTTAGAGAAAAGAGGACCATCTGGAATAAGTTATTTCTATGTCATTTTACTATCCATACAAATGAAAGCAGAAGAAATTAGAAAATACAGCTATGTAGGTAGCTTCTCATTAAAGTCCAACCCCAAAGAATCATTAATGTCGCAAGCATATGGCAAGATATAAACCAAAATTGTTCACATGACCTAATATGCTTCCTTTGTAACAGATGTAAGATGTCTAGGCCCTCCAGCATTGATGAGAAGAATTGGTTTTGTGTTTGCATTCATCAGAGAAAGAGCCAAAAGACCAGACCAAGAAAGAGAAGAGGGAGAACATATATCAGTTTCTGTTGTAGCACAGCCCTTAGGAAAAGCCTTAAGAAAACTGAGAGGTTGTTGTTGCCCAAGTTTTATCTTAGATTTGGAATGATGAGAAGCGACAGCAGCTCTTGTTGCCTGGCTCCTGCCCAGCTCAGGAACATAAGACAGTGCAGCCTTAGTACATAGAGTGGAGCAGATGTTCCCACAGACCAGTTATTTCATTATTAATCTCAAAGGAGCCATTCACAGAGCCTCTGCTGAGCGCTGAGAACAAAAAAATGTAACAGTAAGGGGTACACAGTCAAGAGGGGCCCTGCCTGGGATGGGCACAGGCAGTGACAGGGAGAAATAGACACCACCAGAATCACCAAATGAGGAAAGAGATGCCTCTGCCTTCCCTCTCTCCCCTGACTTGCAGTAAGTGTTACCGGTGACATTTCCATGAGCCCCTGTCCCTGCAGCATTAGAGTGAAGGCTGTGCCACAGAGCACGTACAGCCCTGTCCCAGTGCCTTTAGGCAACAAGGCAGCTTAAAAGAAGATCAACAGATTATATTTGCCCTAAAGACTCCTGGGAAATCATGTGAGAAATCTGCATTTGGGTAAATTTGTTGCCATGTTGCCTTTGGCACATACAGTGTTTGTAATTGCCATGCTGTGCTGCTCACAGCACAAAACCACCATGTCCTGCACACCAAACACGCTTCTCCTGTCCATGCTGAGGAGCACGGGCAGACTGCTGGGAACAACATTGTTTTAACTTGCTGTTGAATGACACTCTGACCACTTAATAACCTCTCCTGTTCCCTGATTTAAGCTACTGTCATAATTTAAAGTTTTAGCAGGGCAGGAGCAAAGCCACTGTAAGAGTAAAAACCAAAATGCTGCAGAGAACTAGAAGATGAAAGGAAGAAAAACAACTGTTCCTGATGTTAAATTCAATGGCAGTAAATCCCCATCTTTTTTCCAGTAGGTTTTTTTTTCAGAAATAATTTACAGTCCAAAACGTATCTCATGGCATACAAATCAATCTCTATTGAGCCTGCCTGCCATTAGAGAAGGTCCAGAAGGGAAAAAATAAAAATGAACAATAAATAGTTGCATTCTGACACATTTTTCATTTTAAAGATGTCTGTTGTTTACATTGTTCATAAAGTTTAAATAAAAGTCCAGGTTGTCCTTCAGATGATGGCCCCATTTTGCAGTAACGCTGGTGGACTACCAGGGGGGTTTTCACTGCTGCAGAGCATCTGGAGCAGGAGCTGTGCAGATGTGCAGGAGCTCCAGCAAGCCTAAACCACAATTAACACCAGCAAACAGCCATCAAAACAAGACTGTTCTGTTACAGCCCTAATTCCAGAACAAAACCAGCTCCCTTTGGTCCAACCAGTGTGTTTTAAATACTTTGATGAAGTTTCCACCTTAAGGATTGTGGGGAGGAAAAAAATAGAAAAGCAAATTGCAGAGTGTAGTCTGAAGTACTTGCGATCCTTGTGACAAATACTAATGTATAAATCAGCAGCCCAATCCAGGCCCGGGCCGCTGATCATGTTCTTTGCTGAAATGTCACCTGTTCCTATCTAACGATTTGCATAATGCAAAGCTTCTCACTCGTAAAATACAGATTAAGAGGGGAAGCAAAGAGTCATTCTCGAACCATGGAGCCATTTCAAACGAAAAAAAAAAGCAGTCTTTACTATTAACCCTGTCACAGCCACAGGCCTTTATTCCCCTGTTTCCTATTTGAAATGAAGGCTCCATTGGGAAAGGGAAATAACCAGTAAGAATCCAGCCTTGCCCTTTTTACTGGTTTGCTTCATTTCTGTTAGACTCTCAAATTTAACACAAATAGAAGTGCAATAATTAAACCATTTAACACCATAATGCTAGTGAAACATTTAACTGGTCTCATAAAGCTGGTCTAAAATGCATGGACATCTATCAACAGATTCCTGTCACCTTCAACAGGGTGAGGCTCCAGTAGCCATTTTGAGGAAGTTTCTTTACTATTTTTGTCCCTATACTTTCTAATTTACCATAAGATGTATGTCTCTGAGTGCTGTCTTACTGCCTGGGACGAAGGGGGAGCTTTTTTCCTTCCCTGGAGTGAAGACAACAGCACCTACATCCACACAAAATTCTTTTAAATTAGCTTTATGCGGTATTGGCTTTATATTGCTAATAAAAAGCATTCAGAGTACAGCTGGAATTACAGACACAAAACCAGAAAGGCATGTTGAACTTACTATTTCAGGTTTGAAAACAATTCTAATTGTTAAAGGTTAAAATGAGGCTTGTCCTTTCCCACATTATCCTAACAAAGACTGGTCTCCTGCAGGGCTCTCAGCTGTCCCTGTAAGCAGCTGGTCTTGGCCATCAGCAGAAACTGGGTGCTGGCACTCATTTGGCTCAGGGTGGTAACTCCTTTGGTCCAACTGACTGTACTGTTCTGAGGCAAATTTTTTCAAGGGATGGAATTTGTTTTCTTGCAAGAAATTCAAACTGGCGTATGTGTGGGTAACACAAGAGCACAGTCCTGGCTGCAGCCTGTGCCACATCTTTTACAAGGACGTTTTACAAGGGCATGTAGTGATAGGACAAGGGAGAATGGCTTTAAACTGGGAATAGGTGATAGATCAGATGTTAGGAAGAAATGGTTTACTGTGAGGGTGGTGAGGCACTGGCACAGGTTGCCCAAAGAAGCTGTGGCTGCCCCATCTCTGGAAGCGTTCAAGATCAGGTTGGATCAGGCTTGGAGCAACCTGGGATAGTGGAATGTGTCCCTTCCACTGGGAAGGAGGGGAGGAGCAGGTTGGCAGGAGGGTTGGAGCAAGATGGCCTTCAAAGTCCCTTCCAATCCAAACCATCCTATGATTTTATAATCATCTCCCTCAGGCCAGTTGTGCCTGGCAAAACCCATGAGATATTTGGCCTAGAAAAGGTGGTTTTTATAACAGTTTCAGACCTCCATACCTAAGAGACACGTTTCTGTGTGCTGTTGTGACAAGGTGGGAGATGGGAGCACACATGAATGCTGCCACATCCTACGTTTGACCGCCCGCAGAGCAGCCCTGGGGATTTTCAGAGAAACAGGCTTTATTCTGGTGTTCCCCACTGGGCTGCCAGTGCTAAAGCCCATTAACCTTCTGGGAATGGTGCAAAGCTTATCTATTTCTCGTGGTCCTGAACTGCAAGTTGCTGAAATCTCCTTGTTTTTTCTGGCAAGAGAAATATGACATAATGAACTTGCTGCACCTGTTTCTTTCAGGAAGCTGCACTTGTTCACTCACCACTGATCAAGCAGTTTCATGATTTTTTTCCTCAGGATTTTTAAATCCCAGGGGAAATAAATAAGAAAACCTGAGCATAATAAGGTACAATAATAAAGACTAAGGCTGCAGCCTTGTCTCATAGGCACACCCATGGGGCAAGAGTGGGAAGAGTGCCATTTGTGAGGCTAAAGGTTCGGTCAGTTACTTTGGGATAAGGCAGAAAGCTTTGAAACATTAGATGTTTTCTGCTTATTTAGAGATTCCTTTCTGATGATACAAGTCTGAATGAGAATATGAGTTTGAAAATAACCTGAAGTTTTAAGAGCTCTTAGGAAAGAAAGGTAAAATTCAGGGTATTTAAGGCTTGAAGGTGTCACATAGCAGCAGAACCTCTTAGGTGATGCTGGAAGATGAGTTTAGACACAAAATTCAACACTGGTTTCCATGGGACTCATAAGAAGAGGCTTTTCAGAAGAGATGACCCTTTCCCACAAAGGGTTACTCCCCTTCTTACTGCCTGTTTTCACAAAACTAGTCAGAAATTTCTCTGATCTTGTCAGTTCAGTGAAGATTGTCCAGAAAACATGACAAAAACATGGACAAACAGTGAAATACAGGACAGGACTTCATGGACATGAAGCTAAAGGTGGAAAATAAGGGGATTCAGCTGAAGAAGAAACTGGAAAGGAGGCATCAGAGACTAATTTTATGTCACTGCACCAAAGAATTTTACATAGGTTTAACTATAGATCATATCAGTGTGGGTGTTACTGTGTCTTTCCCTCCTTAATACTTTTTTTTTAAATGGAATTCAAACAGAAGGGAATATGTTATATAATACTGTTGAAAATATAAAAGTCTGCTTCTTATATTAGAAAAATACCTCATAGAGAAGCAGCGCTTGGCTCTGCTCCCAATTCAGCAATTAATTCAGTCAATGTTTCAATGTCCAGTCTAAAAGAAGATACTTTCTGAAGTCAAGGGCAATAATCTAGGACTCAGAGAAAAGCAACTCAGAAGATAATCCAACCAGGTTGCAAGAACTGGTGTCTATAGAGACTGCCAAAGGGACAGGGTTCTGTAATATTTCTAATAAAAATAGGCACAATGGCTGCACAAACATTAGCAAAAGTTACTGGGAGCACTTTCCTACTAACTATCTGGGATCACCTCTTCTTCCAGGTACTTCTACCTTGCTGGTGTGGCACAGGGAGGTAGAGCAAGTTGATAATAATGCTACAGAGGGACAGACTCCCATTACATCTGGGCTTTTCCCTCTTACATCACCATTTTTTTCTCCATTAGTGATTCTTGATCCCATTGTCATCTTCAGTCTTGAGAATCTGCTGGCAGATTACATAAAGTACTCTTCCTGGAAGTCTGTGGACTAGATGGTCTAATGTGTCTTCTCCATCTCACATCTGTGACTTTTGTCTTTATACAGTACCTCACTCCCTGTTTCCCTTTCCATCTCCTTCTGCAAATTGAGACTGGCTAAGGGGAAGCTTAGAAGAGAATGAACTGTCACTTAAACTCTCTGCATCATTCAGTTATTCTTATAAAAGGGGATCTCATATGGCATCAGCTCTGCCAGGAAAGCCAAGCCACTCAAAATTCCAGAATATTCAAGACATGCAGAATAAATTACAAAGACCATGTTTGTCCAAAAATACTTCTCTTTCAAGAGGAACATTGCTGCTTGGAGCTGCCTGCAGCATGTAAGCTGACATAGAGACACACACAGTCACACACACACACAGAGCCTTCAGAAGCTTCAGCACTTCCAGAAAAGCACCTGCACCTTTCCACAGAAGCTTGGAGCAATTGCTACATGAGTGTTTGTATTGCATAAGGAGAGCTGGAGGGTTCTCTAGGCTTGTCTGCACTTGGTATAAGGGTCTATAAACCAGTGCCTCCTCTGGACTCAGGCTAAATTACCAAATCTAAATTCTATCTTAATTTACACTGTACTTTTTTAGGATTATGTTTTTGACACCAGGAGAATTCATTCATCTTGCTGGACTTTTAAATGCAGAGGTTGCTGTGCTAACTCTATTCCTCCCCCAGCTGAAACTGAGCTGTCTATAGCCACACACTTAATTAACACAGGCCTCTTTAGTTGACGTCCCTTACCTTCATATAGAGGCTACTACTTATTTATGTCCAGCATGGGCAGAGAAATGGCTGCAGCACACCATGCTGCTGACTCACAGATATGGTTCTGCCCTCAGCCTCAGTGGCAGAACAGCAGTGAATATTCACTTCCAGTGAGTACTGCAAGAATCCAAAGCAGCCAAACACTGAAATACAGGTTTAAGTCACAAAGTTAATTGCTGAATTGGGAGCAGAGCCAAGCACTGCTTCTCTATGAGGTATTTTTCTAATATAAGAAGTAGACTTTTATATTTTAAACAGTATTATATAAGATATTCCCTTCTGTTTGAATTCCATTAATACTTCTATACCTTTCTTAGCATTGCTCAGACCCCTTCATCTTCTTCCATAGCAGTATCTAGGATTATCATACATTGCTTCCATTTGTCCAGGTTAAACATTGTTTTGCACAACCTGTCTATGCAAAATAATAATAAAGATATCAGTGATTGCTGTGCTTGAGTCTGAACAAATGGTGAGCTGTTTTTCTGCTCTATGGAGAATTCTAGTAATCTTCAGGGGAAAAAATGGAGAAACAGGCATGGGGAGAGAATCAAATGGGTTGCAGGGTCAATAGGTATTATCTGAAATATTAAAAAACCCTAGTGTCACAACTCTTTGGTTATAATTCTGTCCAAAAGAATAGATGTGATATGATCATTCTCTCTCTTTCTTTTTTTTTTTTCTGGACAAGTACTGCTCAAGGAAAGTGAGTGATTTCCCCCTCCAATTCTTTCCCTCTGCTTCTGTCTCTTGAGAACAATTCCTTTGCTGATTCCCGTGGCTGAGATTACAGTCCCATTTACAAGATGCATCTGTCTGTCTTAAAGTGGACCAATGTGCAAGATAAATAATAACATTATTTATTTTCTGTGCTCAATTACAACAAAAGTTCAAGTTTACACAAATGCCATTTACTGATCAGGTTGTTTCTTATAAACATCTCAAAAGTAAGATGCTTATTATTTCATTGATTTCATTGCATTTTCCCTGCATATTCTTCTTATATTTTCTAGGATATGAAAATCTGCATTAAAATATATCCTGAGGTACAGAGCTGCACAGATCCAAAACACAGAGACCATTAGACAAAACACCCCAAATGAGGTATAAAACATCTGGTATTAAAAGCACCACATTGTTTTCACTCTCCTACAGTGAATCCTAAAATTTACTAGGGGTGAAAAATTTCCAAGGTTGACTCCACTGCGTTTTTACCAAAAACCACTAAGGAAAAACCCCAACAGGAAGCAGAAAAAAAATTTTTTGTCCTTGATTTTCCCTTGAATGGAGACAATCTGCTAGAATTTGCATTATACACTTGGGGGGGGTCCAGTTTCCTCCTGCCTGCCTTAACCACTCACCCCTGCTGGAGAAGTCAATGGGTGTTTGGCGTTCCTTGCTGAGGCAGAATTGATTTGCTTGTGTTTCAGATGCTCGTATCTCAGCTCTTCACAGTGCAAATAAATTGACAACTTTTCCAAACTAGGAACAACCTGCTTTCCCCCTGTAATCTCAGATAATAGAATATATGTATGTGAAATATGCATATTACAGAATAGAATAATTCAGTTGGAAAAGACCCACGATGATCATTAAGTCCAGCTGCCTATTATCAGCAACTTACTTGTTAAAACAAAAAGAAATCCTAAAAGGGGGGGGAAGGTAAAAAAAGAGTTAAGGTTTTATGCCTGTACAGCTAGAATTAGGGAAAGTAATATCTACAAAATCAGGTTCCTGAGCCCCCTTTCGTACTAACCCAGTAGTCACCTAGCCCATGGTTTGGTGTGCATTTCCTGGGAGAACAAGCTCTTGGCAGATGTTTCCAAGCAGCAATTCTTGCAAAGGAGTGTGTATTCTCTGTGGTATAGATCATATGGTATAAAACCATAGCAGTCCGTTTTTCATTGTAGATGTATGGTTAAGATATCAGAAAAGAGGGATGGAAAAATCTCCTCCTTAATATATTTAGAGCCACCTTGTGGTCCCTCTTTGGATATCTCCTTCACCCTTCTCCTGGGAGCTGACAGGTTGGATGGCTCTCAGGCACCCGTGAGCTGAGGGCTGCTCTCACCACACCAGGCACTGCCATCCCCCTCTGCCCCACCACGGCAGACTTTTTTTATGGTCTGAGGCAACCTAGTTATTTGTTTATGGTCCTGCATAACATGATTTCCCAGACAATACCTTAAAAATATTTCATAGAATTTAAATAAGAAGGAAAGAAAATGAGCATGAAGGTAGTCTGCTCTTTCAGCCTTTCCTTTCAGTTTCCAAAAGCTGGAACCTGGTGATGATTTTAGTATTTTTCCACACCGAATGAGACGTTTACCTATCCGTACCACAGGACAATAGTGGAAAAAATTTCCTACGGCCTTTCTGAGACACTGGTGTACAATGCAGACAGTAAAGAATGGATTTCCAACTTGTGCAATAGTCCTGTATAAAAAAAAAAGCTGTCATGATGCTATTAAAAATCCCCTATTTAAAAATATTTAAAGCATCATATGTTGGGACTGCCTTGGCTCAGTAAAACCTTTTAATTGGTTAACTTTGACATATAAAGCTAGAATAATACTAATATTTTCAAAGTTAAACAAGTGTTTTGTCAACTCAAGATCTATTTTTTTTTCCTGAGATTTTATTTCTGATGTTGGTGCAGGAGAGGTGACAATTGAACCAGGCAGGGCAAGATGATCTGACCTCTCTATGTAATTAAAGTCATTGACAAACTCATTCATCTGCTCCTTTTTTTCTCCAAGGAGGGCAACCAGCAGATTTGTTGAACAATTCAGGGTGCCTAGAAGAGGTTTGGTAATCCATGTCCTGGAAGTGCTTCTCCAGGGGAGCCACTTCCAGTGCAGGTATCCAAATGGCAAATTCCAGTGCAAGGTGAAATTACTGCTGCCCATGGCCTCTGCAGATGTTTTCTCATCCCTGACAGCAACAATTATTTAAGTTTGATTGTGCATCAATTTAAATTTGTATAGCTAAGGGTGTGTTTAGAGCCAATTTAAACGAAGGATGGAAAATAGGGATGTGCTTAAACCAACCTAGAACATCTCACATTTCCCTACCTCTTTCAAGCACAGGGGTTTGTTCGTACAGGTATAATTTTTAGCTTTGTGCAAGATTATATTTTTTCCCCTCAATTAGCACCTCTGCCAAAGTCTCCTGAAGTCCATGAGAGTCTTTTCAATGACCTAGTTAGATTTTAGATCCACTCAAATCCTTCAGTATATGACCTGTAATGATTCCAGCAGGCTCTGGTGGAGCAGTGCACTGAGCACCACACCCATACACAGATGGACATGTTCACCTCCCAGTGCATTCCCTGAGCTCCTATTTGCTATTTTCTTAAGATGTCTCCAATTTCCCACTCCAGTCACAGTGAAGAAAGTGAAGCTGGCACTGAATTGCACTGAATTTCCTCTTATTCAAAGGAAGAGTTCCTTACAACAGCTTAAGCAAAACATTTATTTTACTGCTATTTGAAAAAAGGAGATCAGAGGAGGCACATTTGCCTTCCTTGGGATAAAAGGACGCTTTGGATTCACCTCATAAAGTTGTTGAATACATTCCTTCCTCTCCCTGGATGTCTCTATCCAAGTAGCACTGAAAGGATACTTATATGCCAGGCTGGCGCTGAGCTCCAGTTTTCCCAGCCTGGAAGCTGCTCCTACCCCTGCTCTAGGCCCAGGACTGGCCATGGGTCACCTCTGCTCAATGCTATGTCATGGAGACACCACAGCCTGGACAGAAAGAGGGAAATTTTTTTCTCTAGTTGCCTGTTGGAGACAAGACATGACTTCTGGAAAAGGTCATGGAGAATACTTACAGAAAAGAAAAGTCTAAAAATGTTCCAAGGGTGTGATAGGACTATCCGTCCCACAGGACACACAGAACACAGAGTAGAGAGAGAAAATCTACCTCTGAGCTCAGATGCAGCTGAGCAACCACGTTCATCAGCAGACTCACAACAGTTGGAGCAGGTTTGGAGGCCTTCCTCCAAAATCCAACCTGTACTGCTCAAGTACAGGAATGGGATGGCACCTCCAAGCAGTTCACATGGGAGGCAAAAGAGGAGTGAGTTTGTAAGGCTTTATATGGAAAGAAAATGGAAAAGAAGGAGCAAGAAAGAGAAGAACAGTTTGGTGTCTTCAAGGAGACTGAGCAAGTGTCAGTGGGCAGAGATTAGAAAAGAGCAGGGGAGGAGAAGAGAAGGGTTGGTCCAGGCAGGTGGGGAAGCCCTAGCCCAGTTGGTCCCTGAGCTGGTTGGGAGGGAAGGGAAAGCAAGGAGGAGGGGCAGAGGCTTTGCCCCTGTGCTGGGGAGTGGGAAGGTGCTGGAGTGAGGTGGTCGATAGACCGCACTCGACTGCCTCACCAGGAATGGCAGTGACACCTGACTGGGAACTTGGGGAAAGAGTTGGCGGCTTATTAAAGCAGCCGGACCCCGGCTGAACCCCACGACTACACGCTAGGATTGCTGTGTGCCCCTTGATAACTCACAGCTGCTGATAAAGTCCACTGGTAATGGCTTTTTGCTAATGAGAAAAGTGCTGCTGATTATGACAAATAGCCTTGGACCAACAGGCTAAGCTGCTACATAGGCTCCCAATTGTCAGTCCGGGTGATTTTTGCATTTCATTATTTCTTTCCTGACGTCCTGGCTCCTTCTATCTTTAACGTACTCCCAGAGCCGTGTGTCACAATTTTAATAACACTTCTTTATCTCAATTTTTCCCCCCTCTCTCCATGGGAGCTGGAAACAAAAGGCTGTTACAGAAATAATGTTTAACCTCTCTCCTGTGCTGCAGCAAAAGAAACCCCACAGCTATTGTTCAAGAATTAAAAAGGCGTAAATGGGGCACACAGAGCCCACTCAGCCCTTAAAGACAGACTTTTAAAAATACCTATTATTACTATTATTTAGAGCTCTTTCATGCACAGCTTTGAGGCCTGCCATGTTCCCTTTCTCTTATCCTGTGACAAAGGTACAGCACATATCTAAGCACAGAGAATGAAACCTTGGTGGACAGTGACACTGTCTCCCTGTTTTGAATCCCTTCTAATAATAGCAATATTATTTTAAAGGGAAGAATGTAGGGGGGAGAAGCCATCAAGGATTCAGAATAAACCTGCTATCTTCTTGGGAATTGGTTACAAGTCAAATTGTCTTTAAAAAAAAAATGAAAGCTGAAGAGTATGGGGTGGATAAAGCAGAGCAAAGGCCAACACAGGTCCTAAGACAAGGTGTGAAAATGATGTTTTTCTGCCCTTAAGATTACAGACCAGCAGCAAACAACTGGAGTTCACTGAGTCCTTTCCTACTCTAGGATTTGCCGAAGAAGATCTCTGATTTTGAGGATACACTGCTGACTATGGTTCTTGACTTGTAAAAAGGGCTGGTCCCACTGTCAGATCCTTGCCCACCTTGTCCATGACCTGGTGTCCTGCAAGAGGGAAAATGGACAAACCCCAGCCCACAGAAGCTCCTTGCAGTGGTTGTGGGGAAGGCAAGGACACGATGGATGTTGTGGTGGAAGCAACCCTTGGGCAACTGAGTTTTCAGCCTGCTTGTAAATGTAAAACCAAAGGGATAGAAAAATGCTTACAAGAGCAGAATTAAAGATCAATAGCAGACAAAGTGGGGGCACAGGCTCTCCCCATCCCCACTAACTAGTCAGGCAGTTAGGGATTTTAAAAGACTAAATGGTATGGGGAATCTGCAAAAGAATTGGGAGCTGCATCAGAGTTCAGAGCATGGGATTTAACTTTATGTCTATCACTGGCATTTCTCTTTGTCTGTGATTTTATAAATTGCAGCACTAGAATAGCATTTGCTTTTCAAATGTTACAGCTACATTACATCAGAGACATTAAAATCATCTCAGTTGGAAAAGAAAATTGAGCTTAAGACTCTTACTTCCCCTATTATATATAACATATAACTAAAGGATTCCTGCTTCAGGTTTTAAGCACCTTGAGAAATTCTGGGCTTCCTAAGCTTTGTCATCCCAAACTGAAAGTGAGGAGGGATTAAATCTTCAGTTAGATACAACCTTCACTAATACTTCTTTACATTTCTCTTGGAAAAGTTATAAATCATGAAAGTAGTTAAAAATACACAAGAAAATTATAGGACCTCTTTGGAGTTTGAAATTCCCTTTGTCAACAGCCTGTTTCTATAGTTGTCTATAAAATATAACTTGAAAGGAAACCATACAAAACATATGAAATTTTTGTACCAAAGACTATCTGTAAAGTATTTGTTAATCTTGTTTATTAGGATATTAAATTCTTTCTACCTGTATGACAAAGCTCACTCTTGCACTGTACAGCTTGATTATTTAAAATGGTTATAATAAAGAAGTTTGCAAACTGATTTTATTTGCTTTACCACAATTTCTGCTGCTCCACAAGAACAACCTTTGTGGTATTAATTTTATTCATGCGAGGAAAGTTGACTTGATAAAAATAACACACTCAGTTCACATGAGTCAACTGTAAGCGCTGGTGCAAGATCAGAGCCAGAAAATTAATGCACAATCAATTACAAAATGACTCTCAGAGCAATAGCCAGATACTAATCGCTCCCTTAGAGAAGGAAACCTTCACGAATTTGGGCTGTTCCTTCAAAGAACCCCTTTGGTTTTCTCCAGCTGATAACCTGCTGAAAGTCATCTCTCCTCCTGAGCTCTGTAAAACAAAGCTTGAGGAATAATCCTCAGCTGGGCTGACATTTGTGGTACGTATGCTCCAGTTTTGAGTTTTACCGTGTAATAGTCCACTAACACAGAATTTTCATGTCCCAAAAATAAAAGTAGCAGCCAGGCTCTGACACCTAAATGCAATCTTCTCCCTCACATAGTGCCATTGGTTTCAAGCCACTTACTTGAAGAGTAGCCCATTGCATTGAATCTAAAGGGCCTATATTCAAAAAGTCCCTGCTGTTCCCCTCCAGCCAACCTCCAGCCTGCCATTCTCCCTCTAAAAGGTCTCCTTCCTTCATCCCTTACGCTCACCTGGAAAATGCCTAGAAGAGCACAGATGCCACTGTAAGAGAAGTAAATACATCCACAACAGAGTTCACACAAACTTTCTGATGGCTAAAGGGTTTTTAACATTTCAGTCAACATCTGGGTTGTAAGCCAAATTCTGTTACTGTTAACCTGGGAAGTTTTAATTATATAAGAAAGTCAGTAAAATCCCACAGCAGCTAGAAATTGTGTAACATGCTAACCTGGACACATCTAATCTTAACAGCAAGAACAGATAAATATTTCTAATATTAATAAATAAAACAGACAGGAATTAAAAACTGTGATTTTCTGATTGTTTTCTGCTTTTTAACAATATTTCCTAAAAATATTTTTTTACACTCCATTTGTTGTTCAGATTTTCTTGGCTTGATAGATGTTTGTGTTTGGTGAGGTATTTATTCTTTCCTATACAGAGAAAGCATTTCCCAAAATTCAGGTTTGGCTGCTATAAATGTGAGGGCATTGTTTTAAGGAAATATTTATATGTTTAGGTCTATTGACCGTTTATGCCATTATTTAAAGGGGTCACAGAAAAGGGCAGTGGTTATTAAAATGGAGAGAGCAAGTAAAAGCAGGAGAGAGACAGAGGGAGCGAGAGGTAAGAAACTCATAATGGGATTTTTCATGTGGAACGATCATTTTATCTAATACGTCTGAAAATGTAATCCATTACTACTAATTACCATGCTGGCATTGAAATACAGGATCACACTTACTCCAGATCCAGATAGAGGCCCTAATCTCTCCATTCATTGTTCTTTCCATCCCACCTCGCCTCCCTCCCTTTCTGCTTCTCCAAGAAGAAATTCAGCCCTTCGGACATTAGTGAAGAAGGGCCCGAGGTCTCCCTATCATCCTAAAGCAGAAGCTAAACAATATTAGCCAATCATTTTTGATAGATGAAGCATGGAAATTAGTTCCAGAGTTTAACTGATAACTGAAACCACACAGTTACATTCCATTATGGCAGCCTTAATTGATGAGCTCATTAAGCCCATTATTAGAGAAATTGATTTCAAATAGGCACTTAAAACTGGCTGGCAAAAGAAAAAGGTGAAGAGATACCGTACAATGTGAAGAAAGTAACTAAAATACATAATGAAGCAAGTAATTTTATAGGTTTGTTTAATGAAAGCCTCAAGAGCATATTAGTTGCTGTGTGGATTTTAAACACTCATTTTATGTACTAATAAAGCTCCCGTCCATTATGGGAGCTCTGAATGCCTCCAATCTTTAATGCAGCTCTGCCACTAATTAATTAATTAACCCCAGATGAAGCAATCAATTAGTCATGCAGAATCGACACTTTAAAGGTCTGCCAGGTAGCACGGGGTACCAGTGCAGAACAGTGGAAGCAAAGTTTCTTTTTAATTATTTTTATATTGCTTTCAGCATAACAGGAAAAAAACAAACAGGGTTGAAATTTAAAAGCTGCATTAGCAGCGTAGTAAAAATGAGTGATTAACACTCTGACCTTACATTATTTCAGAGAATAACGCAGTGGAACAACACTGGGAATTTTAGAGATGGGTTCAGATTGAAGATGCACAACCCCGACAGTTAATTTTTAATACGTTCATCTCAAGCAGCCACTGCTGCTCAGATTAAATGCAGACGGCTGCAAGTTTCGGGGCAGTGCATGGAAGTCCATTTTCACACCTGGGGTCTGAGAAAGTAAACACATGAAGGAAAGATAGTAATAATAAATCCTCCAGAAGCAAATCTTAATTTTATAGTACTTATTTGGGAAAAGAGCAGCAGAAAAAAAACCCTGTGGTATTAGCCCCTCTTGCATCTCTTTATTTCCTCCATTTACCTTCTCCTGAATGCTAAAATGTAGAGCCTTTATCAAAAGGGCACTATATAAATGGTCTTTCATTAAACAAAGCTCATCAGCCATGACCGATTAACCTCAGTTGTAAAGTGAGATTGCTGTCTATGTGAGCTTAAGTGTGGATGAGCTGCTTTGCTGGAAGACTGAACTCATGATCTTTCCACTGGGGTGAGCTTGGAGGAAAAGCTCAGGAGATTTCACTGAGGAGAGAGTTAAAAAATTGAGCAAACTGGATTGTAGTTCTTCTTTCAAGGATCTATTATTTTTATTATTATGATGATTGTTATTAGCAATAGTATTAATCTTCCTTTTAAACCATAGACCTACGTCAGCTTGCTGAGAATTCTTGGCAGGTCTCTGGGTGATGTTTGGGACAGCAGAAGATCAGGCTGAAGTTCATTCTTGATAAATGGAGGGACATATAATTTTTGCTTTGGCCTTGGGACCACATTTATTTATTATTTTTAAGACAGCTCCAAAAGGGAGCTGATAAAAGACTAAGACAACTTGGAGTGTCCATGTCCAACATTGCAATCTGTCTATTCACTGCACTAGACTGCATCAGACAATATATTTTTAAGCTGAAATAAGGAAATATTGTATGCATGAACCCAGCACCAGACTTAACATTAAAACAAGGAATATTATTCCTGAAATCACATCCAGGAAAGATAAGTTCACACTGAACTGAGGCAGAGAAAAGTTTTGAAGGTGTCTTGAGAAATGGAGGCCTTTCTTTTTAAGAGAGCTTTGCTTAGCCTAGCAAAATGAAGGCAGATATGTGATATAGTTCTCCCTATAAATATATCAAAGGAGCATCTTCTCCAGCAGGTAGAAAATCTATTTAGGCAAAAGGGTAAAGTTGGCACAACAGCAAAAGCATACAAATAAATAATATTAAAATGATAAAATTCAAATTGGCTATAAATTTAGACTGAAAACTGGAAGACATTTACCATCAGAGGTCTGAGATTTGGGAAAAGCCCTCATGTAAAGAAGGAAGAGAAAGAAATCTAAAGGATTTCAGAGGCACAGTTATTTATGACAGGTTATGATAAAGACCGTATGAGCTGGTTGACTTTGATATGCCTCAGAGAGGATCCCCTTTCCTTGCCTTTGGAGGCTAAGCTTGCTGCACATGGCATCTGGGTGGGGTTTGCCATGTGCCTGTGCAGGCACTGAAAACCCTAAGCCAAAGGGATTTGATCAGTTTGACCTGGAAGTCAGGGAGCACAGCTAATGGTTCAAGCCATTTACATTTCAAAACAAAATTCCAAGTGGTACAAGAAAATACTTTGGATTCTTCCTTTTCCTGCATTTTCTTGGTAGTTTAGGGTAATACTGTCTTATGTGTTGTTGGTGCTTTTGTGTCCTCATTTCTTTTTCTGTGGGTTCAAACCAGGTGACTCCCCAGAGCCCCAGTTGCTTTCAGGCCAGGCACAAAATGAACATAAGGTAGCGCATTAGGGAGGGGATAATGAATGGCAAAGGAGTATTACAACCATAAGGACATGGGTAGAATAAAGGTGGTCTGTGATGTTTCACTTTGCACTGAAATACTTCAGGGGCACTGGCATCCCAAGCAAAAAATTTTTGGAGCAGGGGGAGAACTGATCAGGTGAAGGACAGCAAGTCTGAAACCACTACATCAGAAATTAGCATGTGCCTGTGTCCCAGGAGTAAATGAATCTAAATAACTATTAAGCAAGTCTTGATGTCACTAAGGGAGAAACAGAAGAGAAAGCAAAGGCTGTAAATAAAACTTAAAAATAGAGACTAGTGAGTAAAAAAGCACATATTACAAACAAAAAGGAGGCATAATGCCAAACATAGAACAAACATCACCAAATCTTATCAGGGACTGATTAGTGCCTGATTCATTCAAATCCTTCATCTGTGAGAAACCACTGGGGATCTGAATCCAAGCTGATTAGAATCAGTTGAAATATTAGCTTGAATACAACAGCATAAAACCTCTAAACATCACCTGGTAAACATGCTTTATATACCAGGGCTGATTGTAAGCTCATATGATGTAGAGAATGAAGCCTTAGACAATCATGTTTCTGATTTCACGCAAGTTTTAGGCTTATGTAATTCCAGTGGCTGATCCAGAGTACACAGGCAGAATAATTGCTGTTTGAAAAAGAAGAGAAAATGGCATCTCCTCTGTTAAAATGTTCTTGTTTCATCATGTTACGCCTTATATTTGATACCAGGTAATTGACAGCAGCTTTGGAAGATTTCCTTAATCAGCTGAATTCAGATGGATCCAATTTCAATTTTCTGTTTCAAGTATGACAGGACTGCATCCAGTGCTGACCCCTGTCCCAGGAACAGAACCCTCCATCCTGAGCTGTTTGCCCATGCACTTTGTTGTGGACTTCTTCAGCCCATGAAGGAGCACACTTCAACACATGACATAGCTAATCGCCATTTGCTTACAGAATTGTGTTCAAAATTAGAGGAAAAAACAGATCTCAGTTCTGAGTCAGCTGAGCCCCATTCTGACCCAGGAGAAACACCCGAGAGGAACACACGTACCAAGTGCAATATCTACACGTCTTTTAATTCCCCCAGGCTCCACCACTTCCTTGGGCAGCCAGTTCCAATGCTTTTCATTTCACATTTCTTCAGGGAAGAATTTTTTCCTAATATCCAATCTAAACCTCCCCTGACACAACTTGAGGATGCTCCCACCATCCTATCACTTGTTACTTGAAAGAAGAGACTGACCCCCCCACTGGCTCCTCCTGTCAGGGTGTTGTAGAGAGCAAGAAGATCCTCCTTGAGCCTCCTTTTCAGCAGACTGAGCTCCCCAGATCCCTCAGCTGCTCCTCATCAGACTTGTGCTCCAGACCCTTCCCCAGCTCTGTTGCCTTTCTCTAGACACACTCCAGCCCCTCAGTGTCCTTCTTGTTGAGAGGGACCCAACACCAAACAAGGGTTTTGAGGTGTGGCCTCACCAGTGCCAAGTACAGGGGGACAAACTGCACTGATCCTTCTTCCAGCCCTTCTGGCAAATGGGTGTCACATTTGCTGACCTCCAGTCACCTGGAACCTCTCCAGTGAGCTAGAGCTGCTGGTAAATGATGGAGAGTGGCTCTGAGCCCTTCCACCAGCTCCCTCAGTGCCCTTGGGTGGGTCCCATCCACAGACTTGTGCACTGGTTGCTGACCATTTCCCTTGGGATTATGGGGATTACTTCTGATTTGGAGCCCTTTCCCCCCAAAGCTGTTGAGAGCAATTTTTCACTATGGGGAACAAAAATCAGTCCTGCCTATGCCTTGTGAAAACCATAAAAACAGACACTCTTGGTCTGAATTTCTCTTGCTCCTTATCTGTGTATGTCCCCAAGCTTAACAGCTGCCAATGATAGAAAGGCAAAGCAGGGAGTTCATAAGCTTAATAACCACTTGACTTTCACAAATACTTTCTGCTACAAGATGCTGAACAATTTAAAAATGTTCCAGTATTTATACTGCATCCCAGATTAAATAACTGTTGTCATTTTCTGCCTTCATTGTTCTCATAGTCAATTCAATTGAAAATAGGCCCATTAAAAGTATTCATTTGTAAAATATTGCACTATAGCTATTTTTTTTTATTTAGCAGTTCTGAAAACACCTACCAAGTGATTGCCATTTAAAACCCACTTAAAGGCCAATTTACACCACATTTGTGCTTGTGTAAATAAGGTTTGCTGTTATGCTAATGTGCAATTGCACCACTTGTGCTGTTTTGAAGGATAATTCACAATTTTAAATTGTACTGTATGACAGAAGAATTCAAGGATGTTTTAATCACAGCTTTTGTTTGCATTAATCAGATGTAAAAGCACATACTGTTTTGTCTGCCGCTGAGAAGCAGGTAGTGCAGAGACAAATGACTGAAAGGAGATTTACAGTTTTTCTACCTCAGATTTCCAATTAAACCTTGGGTATTTAGTTAATACTCTCAACTGGAAGTCTCATGGTAGAGATAATACACAGGAAGATCTATAACACTGTTTAAAAAAACCCAACAAAAACAGAAACCCAGAAGCCAAACTAAAAAACAACCTTCACAAATTTGCTAACAATACTGTTTTTATTTCAAGTAACTGTAATTTTTCCTCTGGGTATTGCTGCCGATTATGCATTTTCCTTCATGATTTTTTAATGAAGGACTAATTTACCTATTGTCCAAGTGCATTATAGACTGTAAGTATGATTATTTAATTCAGCACAAAATCCAGCATGTCAAGATTAATTCATATTTACTAAATGTTTATAAATTAGGTATCTAAATCTTCATGGATGAATGCCAACTTGTACTAAGACTTATTTCTTTACTTCACAGACATTTCCATAGGTGCTTATAGTCATACTGCAGAACTAGAAAGAACTGATAACAACAATATATTTACAAATCATCCGCTGAGACCATATAAACTGTATAAAGCAGGATTTTTTTTTAATTATAGGTTTATACAGTGGCTGGCAAAACAGAAATATGGTGCAGTAGTAGCTATTGGCTACTGCAATACAAATAAATACTAATAATGTGTATACATTAGTGTACAATCATATAAAGGCTGGAATAGATATAGTAGTAACATTCCTCTGCTCCCACTCATTTGAGAGCCAATCTGCATAATGTTTTCCCTTCAGAAACACTTCCACAATGTGTTTAACCCAGCCTCTGGATTGGACTGAGTTTTAAAATGCCCTTTAAGGGCTTCTGGTCAGCTGGTCCCATCAGACACTCTTCAGAGGCTCCTATGAACCAAGCAACTTTTTATTTACATTCATATTTCATTCCCTGCCACACCACCCCAAAATCCCTGTCTATTCATAATCCCAGTGTATTTAACCACTTAAATATAATGCAGGTGTAACACTTTCAATGTATTTGATGGGCTTTTTAATGTAGCTATCCTTTGTCCAAAAATCCTTCAGTAATCCCTCTCTGGCCATTGCTGATCTGATCCAAGCTCTTCTCAAATTGTCCCCATTCCTCCAGACAGGACCCCAGAGACTGGCATTCACATCAGTGTCCAGGGAACATCCCTGCCATATTTAAGGCCTGAAAGTTGTCGATCTATGTGCCTTTCAAGCAGTGACTGCACCACTTGTGCTGTGATGATTAAACCCTGAAGGACACTCCACTATCAAATATCCATCTTGCCAAGACCTTGTCTCTACCACCATCACAATGTCTAGAATATTAGAATCAGAGAATTATTTAGGTTGGAAAAGACCTCTAAGATCATTGAGTCCAACCATTAACCCCGCACTGCCAGGCCCACCACTAAACTATGTCCCCAAGTGCCACATCTACATGTTTTTTGAACACTTCCAAGGATAGCAATTCCACCACTTCCCCTGTTTCACTGCTTGACCACCCTTTCCATGAAGAAATTATTCCTAATATATAATTTAAACCTTCTCTGGTGCAACTTGAGGCCATTTCCTTTTGTCCTACCCCTTGTTACCTGGGAGAAGAGAGCAACCTCCACCTCGTTACAGCCTTCTTTCAGGCAGAAGCAGCATGGCCTGCAAAAACAACATTTTTACCATCTAACACAGTGCAGGGTCCACACACACTGCACCAGGTGCTTTTGGAGAGTCATTTGATGAGTGGGAAGCAGTTGGGGAGCTACACACCAAAACTCACCCACAGTGTAGCTCTTTGCTTTTCAGGGGCTGCAGTATCATATGCCTCATGCATACAATGCTGCAACTTAACCTAGCAGAAGGTTTAGGCAAGCTGACTTTTATTGCTGACAAATTGAGGCTCAAGAACATGTTGCAGTGCAATGGATGGCATGGAGCTGGTCATCTGTCAGACAGGATCTCAGCTCAGACTTTATTAATATTCATGGTTGGAAGTCTTCCTTGGATGTATGTGCTTCTTCAAAACATTCATTCCAGTTCAATATCAACACTTGAAACAGTGAATTTTAGCAGTGTGCCTATAAAATAAATTCCCACTACAAAGCTTCCTTGCAACAATGAAGTGTATGTTCTTTAACATAGCTTGTTGTTGATAATAAATTTAATTACCCACCTCTTATGAAAAGCCAGGGAGAACACAGGCATAAATCGTTGCTGTTCTGAAGGGAGCAGGTAGGTCTCAGTGCTGCTGGAAGCTGTTCTCAGCACTGAGGAATATCTCCTGGTTTTCTCTGTGATGCTATTTCCATGTTATCCCTGCTCTTTTCCCTCTTTAGCTGAGGCACTCTGGGCAGACAGGCAGAGCTGTCACCCCATGGATACAGGCTGCAGATGGCACAGGACAGCATGGCCAGTGCAGGGTGTGCAGTGAGGATGTGGAAGATCTGTTCAACCCCCTGGAGCTGGTACAACAAAGTCCCCAGCCCATTCAGAGCTGTTTGGGTGGCATTCCCATATACTAAACTTTGCTGTCCCTGAGAAAGGACTGGACCTCCTGAGAATGATAAAATGCTCAGCCAGCTTCCTGAAGTGTCTCAGACACTACAGGGTTGAAACACTAAAAACCACCCTTGACAATATATTAAACTATTTCTGTCAATGCCTCCACAGCTCATCTGATAGATACTAATGGCTTCCAGCAACAGTCCTATTTAGCATGATTATTGTTTTCATTTTTTAAATGCACTCCATGCTCAGTTAGTGCTAGACACACCTTCATTACTCCTATCTGTTTGGAGGATCGCAGCCCCCAGACTGACATATGAGACATCTCAGGATGGCTGAAAAGCAGTTCATTACATGAATACATCACATATCCTGGTAACATCAATTGCAGTAACAATTCTTAATGCAGCTAATAAGGTGTTAAAAGTCCCTACAGTTTTTTTGGTTATCTGACTTGTTTAAGATACCAAGCTGGGTTTTCATCACTTCTCAATTGGAAGGTTTAGCAGATTTAGGTGTTGTTAAAAACATATATATTCTGTAGGTATGCATTTTTTTCAGAGATTCTTCCACCCTTATAAAGAAAAGTGAAAAGTGCTGGGGAATTACTGAGTACAAAATGATGTGCCGGTTGCAGCAAGTACAGATTGCCAGGCACTTTCCTGATCATTGACAGCTGCGGATGTTTATGTTACAATCCTACAAACAAAAGAAATCTGGACTTTCTTCTTTATGCCAGGACCTGTTTAAAAGAGGAGCTGTTTGTCACATGAGGTGTAGGCAACAGAATAAATCTAGCACTAAAAAATAACCATTCCAACATCCTAAAGCACTCTCAACTGGCAACACCCCTTCTGGGTTGCAAGACTCATGCACTCTCTATCATTTTCTATAGATCTCAGCACATGGAACTTAGGTCAGAAGTGCCAAATTCTGGGGAAGAATGAATTCTAGTTAAATTATACCAGATATTAGTCTAAAATAACACCCCTCCACTCCATGCACATCAGATTTTCCAAACACAGATTAAAGAAAAGGTCTACTCACAACACAACCGCATGTAGTCCATAAGAGCTCAGTGGTCTGCGGGGTCTTGTTCTGAGACCCAGTCTGTGACTTCATCTGCACAAACACACCTTTGATGACTGACTTCAGATCCTGAAACCAGGAATCAAAGTTCCATATGCATACATTATCGAACTTTAACTCATGAAGTTACATCCCAATGGATTGGTCCAGCGTTAACAATCTGTTTCCCTCCCCTTCTACCTCTGCTTTATGTTTCTCACAAATCCTTTTTGAGAAATGAGAAACAAACTTTCTAATCTCAATCTATTTTGTCCCTATCTCATTATCCCTGAGAGCAATCGCCAGGGAGGTATGAGTGACTGAAAATGGCCTGAAGAACCAGATATTGAAGGACCTGCTGATGGCAGTACTGAGGATGGCACTGGGTAATCTGGGGGCAGCTTTCCCTGTATATCTGATTGTATCTGTTCTGACAGCAAATAAGAGACATCCAGTTTCCAGACTCTCAGTACAGCACATTATGCAAACATTAAATTCCCTTAAAAAATAAAAATCTCAGTGGCTGAGTTATAAACTCCTCCATGATAATCGTAATGGAAACATTTCTATGTCCCTACAGCTATAATGGGATTCCCGCAGTAATCCTACACTGTTTATGGTGCTGATATTTTAAATAATGCATTCCATA